>NW_011889309.1:2150329-2197057 GCF_000151845.1 Pteropus vampyrus
TCTCTCTCTCTCTCTCTTTCTTTCTTCTTTCCTTTCTTTCTTTCTTTCTTTCTTTCTTTCTTTCTTTCTTTCTTTCTTTTCTTTTCTTTTCTTTTCTTTTCTTTCATACTCACACATAAGCATACTCCATTGTGGTGTATATATGGGCCAGTTCCAAGTCCCATGCCTCTCCCCCATTCCACTTTGACTCTAAGCCCATCACCCTATTTATAGTGTAAATCATCCTGACCAACCTGTCTCAACCCCATTAAATACGATAATTTTTTTTTTTTTAGCTCTCACACAAGACTCCACATTGGGTTATCTGGGCTGATAGACAATCTGTTTGTTGATATCAGAATGCTGCTGCTCACCCAAGGGATTAACATTCTTACAAATTCATTAGAAACCTGATAGAATATCAAGGCCTTCTGAGCTTGCCAAACATTCATTCCTCAGCCTAATGAACACTTTCCTCCCAGGCAGTGGTTACAACCCATCAATTTCCCTGCCTTCTTCCTGGTTGTGCAGCCTAGAGACTCCAGTATATGCCTTGAGGTGAGTTCACCTTTAGTTGTCTGGACACTACCAAGACATCTATCTAAAAAGTGCCTTTGAATACTTGTGGCTTTTATATGTTAATAATAAACATCTGATTTGCCTTTCAGGGTAGGGTGGAATAGTTTGTAGCAGATCAATACATCTACCGAGAACAACTAGAAATGCTAGATACAATACAATATTCATCTGTTTGAAGGCATTATAGACCTGCTGGAGCAACAAGAATTAGAGAAGAGAAAGTAAGAAGAGGTGAGATGATGTTCTGTAGTTGCTACTAACCTGGAGGGATTTGCCTTTTCTGGGCATAGACTGAGAGTCTGGAGATCCAGGCTTTGCACAGGCATGGGGCTATACTGGGCAGGGGGAGGGTGTGTGTGTAGGGGGTAGCCACCAGAGCTTCTGGCAGTCTTAGGACTAGAAAGAGAAAATTAGATACTTGAGGGGCCTCAAATGCATGGCCAGTTTTCTCTTGAGGTTATTTACAGAACTCTGAAGCTGAGTGGAGTAGAAGGCCAAAAACAAAACAAAACAAAGCAAAAAGCAAAACCAAAATCCCTAAGCAGAAAGCCTATATATAAAGAAGAGAGTTTTTCTGCAATCTTAAGGTACCAAAAAGATAAGACACCAGGCTCTCAATTAATGCTGACTACTTTCTGGGATAGGGGTAAATCAGAAGTAGACTAAACCTTATCAAAACACAATCCAGCTTACATTTACTTCAATCTTTGATTGAATTAAGATCATCTGTTGCACTTTGCCTAGCAAAGAGTAAACCCTTTCTTGAAGATCACAGCATCTACAGACTATAAAATGTCTAGCATTCAATAAAAAAAATTATTAGGAGTGTCCAGAGATAAAATCATATGCCCCAAAACCAAGAAGGGGAAAAAAACCAAGACAATAGAAAAAATCTACAGGTGATCTAGATTCGAAATTAAAAGAAAAGGACTTTAAATGTGATAAATTTGTTCAAAAAAAGGAAAGAAAATGTACAACATAGATGAAAATAGAGAATTTCACCAGAAAAGTATAAACTCAAATAAAGAATCGCCTGGAAATGTTACAAGCAAATAATAATAAACATCTTAAAGAACTGGAGGTTCATTAAAGCAGCATGGTAAAGGAGGAAAAGTGCTGGATCCTAAGAGTAAAAAGATAAAGGCTGTGGTTCCCAGATCTGTCTATATCTAGCAAAGAGAGCCTGGGGAAGTCATTTAACTTCTCTAATCCTTGGTTTCCATATCTGTCAAATAGGATAATGAGATCTACTCTTATCTACTTCAGGGCATCAAGCAGATAATATTAAATAACATACATAAAAGCTCTTTAAAAATTACCAATCATTATAGGAATGTAAGGGTATTATACAAATGTAAGATATCAATTCAAAACACTACTCCATCACCAGATGTATTATATGTCAATTACAGGTGATTAGCATGTCCTTGACTAATGCCTGTATTGTTATAAAAGGGTTTGACCCGAGAAAGCTAAGAGAAAAATAATAACAAGCCAACTCTAAGTTATGTTGGGGTTGATTATTCAATTTGTGAATTATCCCTTGGCAATTGAAAATCCTAAACTAGTTTCTCTCACTTCTTGCCAAGCTTTTGGATCATCCCCTTCAGTTTTTCAGATGGTGCATTCTCATGGATTGCAAACCCATATTAATGTCTGCCTAGTGTGTTTCATCGAGGTAAATCTGAAGCAGAAATACTTCAATGCCTTCCAAAGCCAACAGTAATAATATCAAGACAGTCTGTTACTTTCATTCCCCATATCACTGCTTTCCTCTATTAGCATATATAATGAAGAGTGCTGTGCTAGCTTTTCCATGTAAAGATTATGTAGGCCATCCACTACCAGTAGAACATGTGAGCTTCCCTGGCATAGAAAGGACAGGTGTGTTAGGCTTTTTGGGGACTACAACTATTATAAGGTCATAAGCCCGGCCTGAATGGAGCTTTTAGTCTTGTAAAAGAGATGTCATGTGCCTAAATAATTATAATACAAGCTATAAAGTGATTTAAGTACCATAAGAATGACAGTTAAAGAAGTACAGGAATTTGTGTGAAAGCTCATTTGGAACTGAATTGATCGTAGATTTCATGGCCAAGGTGGCAACAGAGTTTGGCCTTGAAAGACAGCAAAATTGGAAATAATCTAAGAAAAAAAAGTATGAGCAAAGAAACAGTTAAAAAAATGTAGGATGAGAAATCGAGTTCTTCTTTATGATACCCTTACCAAACTGAACTCGATTTCTTGAGTTCAGTTTGATAAGGGTATCATAAAGAAGAACTTTTTAAAAAAGAAACTAAAATCAAGCACTTCTTATGTGGCATGCACTTTATGAACATTATTCCAATTGTCTCAAAAATAATCCTCTAAAGCAGATATTCTTAATCTCACTTTAGAGGTAAATTGAGACTCAAAAATTAATTAATTTACCCAAGATCTCTCTGCTGACAAGTGAAGAACAGGATTCAGATCCAAATGGGTTTGGCTCTAAAGCTTGCTGCTTCTGAGAGGAGCATTACTGATACTCAGCCTGAGTGATGTTATCACACATGTGAGACCACTCACATAAAGCTGGAGCTGGAGAGAGGTGGGGTTGCAGATAACTTAGAATTTGTTTACATTAAGACAGTAATTACAGCCAGAGTGAACAAGATAGCCCAGGAAGTGGAGGTAAGAGTAAAAGGTCCAGGGAGGAAGAATAATCAGAAAAAGAGATGAAGTAGTAGGAGTACAAGGACAGAAAACCTTGGTTTAATGGAAACCAGGATCAAAAGAGAGCTTGAAAAAGGAAGAGGAAACTGCAACTGCTGCAAAGCTTGACAGAGGATGAGAGTAAGAAGACCAGGAAAATGCCATTTGGTTGGCGGTCTTGAAACGAATGATTTCAATGGAGAGAAAAGTGCCTATAGCCAGGTGTATTGATCGTAAGAAAGTTGGTTTAACCTAGGGACATGGGCCACAGATAAAGCAGAGCTTTCAAAACTTTCCTGATGGCAGAAAAGTCATTAACTGGGGCTACTTATTAAAAATTTGAATTTCTAGGTCTCCTTCCAGTCTCCCAATCAAAATCACCAGGGACAAGAAGGGCCTGAGAAACAGTCGATGAGATTTTTAAATCACCAGGACTAGAACAGTGTTTCTCAAACTTTGATGAATATAAGAATCACCTAGGGATCTGGCTAAACTGTAGATATTGATTTTGTAGGTCTGAGGTAGGGCTTGGGATTCTGCATTTTAACATATTCCTAGGTGATGTCAATGCTGTTGGTCTGAAGACAATATTTTTTATGACAATGGACTAGACCAAAGCTTGCTTGTCCCACAAAGGTAAGTGCTAACACCTGGTTCTTCTTGGCAACTTTCTTTTTTACCACCTGTGGACCATGCTCCTGGCTCCTTTCCACACTCACCAAGAGATGGCAGCAGATCTAAACATCAACTTCCACAGAAGTACAGGCTTGGAGATTCCATTTCATTCCATTGGACTTCCCGTATGCCTTAAAAAATATTCTTTATTCACTTTCTCAAGACAAATAATTGGATTAGATGAGTACAGAAAAGCTTTCCTTGACTACTTTAGTAGAGAGAGAGAGTGAGTTCTCCCTCTACTAGGCTTTTATACCATGTTGTCTGCACTATTTCATGGACACTTAAATATACTTTACCTTACTATAGTTATTAAGTTGTCTTACACTGTCATTCAATTTTTAATTTGTATTAATATTGTCTCCACAAGCCCTTGGAGGCCAGGGATAAAATAGTATCCTTATGCCTTCTTAACCTTGACTTATAGTGGTTTGCTCACAATATTGAGTATGAATAAGTGAAAGGATCAATCAGACGTCAATTAAATCAAATGCATATTCTATTTGTTTCACTCTGACTTTTTCACAGAAAAAAAAAAGAAGAAGAAAGCTTGCCAAAAAAGTGTTAATGGTCTAGAAAAGTTCTGTAGTTATTTGCAGGTCTGTATTCATGATTTATCCCCTGAGAATCTTCTAACACATCACTAAGGAAAACTTTTCCAGGCCTGGAAAATGGATAACCCATGGCTAATGCTTCCTTTATCTAGGGCAGAGTGTGAGGCCATAACAGTGTCAGCTGGTCTATCAAATAACATGCTGGTCTCTCAAATCCATTTTCTCTATTTTTCTGTGGCTAGCCTATCATAATTGGCCAATATGCCACTCAGACACAAAATTCACAGCTTTCCACAATTTCTTGACAATTAAAATATATTGGCTGGTTAAGTCTTGTAGATATTTTAGTTTTGCAATTTATTGTGGGTTCACTGAACTATGTCTATTTTACAAAATGGTATCTTTCTTTTTTGAGTAAGCATATTAGTTTGCTCATTTCTAGTCCCTCTGTAAGAGACTGCCTGATCCCATGGCTCTGAATACCACTTACATGCCGATGACTCACCTGTTTACTTATCTGTCTGAATCCACTCTTCTGAGGTCTATCATCTTATATACATTTGACTGCCTGACATCTCTACTTGGATGTCATATAAGCATTTCAAACTTAACATTTTCCAGATGGAATTCTTGATCTTCTCTCATCCCATACCTCAACCCCAAGGCTGCTCCTCCTCTTCCATTTTTCCTCTTCTTACTAATGATACCTCTTGGTTACCTAGTTGGTCAAGCCAGAAACTTTGTCATTCTTTAGCTTTCCTTCATCCTCCACATCCAATCTACTACCAAGACCAGCTAAGTCAACTTCAAAAAGATTTATTTACTTCTTGCCATCTCCATTGTTACCCTCCTATATAAGCTAACATCACATCACCTCTGGCCTGGATTGTGAAATCCTAAACCATTTTTTGAGCTTTCAACTAACTCAAAATGTTCACTCAACATTTAATGGAGTACCCATACTGTGTTAGTCAATGCTCTCAAAAGAGCACAGTAAGTTCAAGAAAAATCTATAAGTAAACCTGTTATAATACAGGTGATTATAAGGCATGATGACCCAGAAGGAGGGTATGAACAGTATACAGGGAGGAGAAAACAGTGTCAGAGAACACTTCATGAGGAACTTGATGTTTAAACTGGGCTTTTGAGAATTATTAAGATTCTCATCAGGCAGACATATGGACAAAAGACTTCTGGGTATAGTGACAGAAAAGTATGGCATTTTCAGGGAGTATCAAGCAGAGCACAAAGTCAGGAGGACAGGTGGAGATGTGACTGGTGTGGTAGGCAGGGGCTAGATCACATGAGGGTACTGTTATAGGCTGAACTATGTTCCCCCAAAATTCATATGTTGAAGCCCTAATCTCCTGTACCTCAAATTATGACTGTATTTGGAGATAGGTCCTTTAAAGAGGTGATTAATTTACAATGATGTCATTAGACTAAGTCATAATCCAACCTAACTGTTGTCCTTATAAGAAGAGGAACTTTGGATACACAGAGAGACTCAGAGGCAAGACCATGTGAGGAAATAACAAGAAGTCAAGCTTCTACCAGCCAAAGAGAAAAGGCTCAGGAAAAACCAGACCTGATAGCACCTTGTTCTTGGACTTCCAGCCTCCAGAACCATGAGAAAATAAATTTCTGTTGTTTAAGCCGCCAAGATAGACATGTTTTGTTATTGTGGCTCTAAAAAATTAATACAGGTATTATATGCAAATAATTTTGTGCCTTATCCTGGAGGCAATGGGTGACTGGGGAAGGGTTTAAGCAGGGAATAGACTATCCATCCATCCCTCACTCTCCATATGCAATATGGTAACTGTGTTGGGCACTAGGAATAAAGTTCAAAGTAGGCTTATCTGCAGAAATGACATTTTACCTGAGAGATGAACAGGAGGAATTGGCCAGATGAAAAAAAAGAGGGGGGGGTGGTGGTGGTTAAAATCATGGTCAAGAGAAAGGGAAGCACATGTGTGAAAGCTCTAAGATAGGAAGGCTCTTGGCACACTCAAGAAACTGACATTAGGCCAGTGTGGGCAGAGCTTGGTGAGAAAGGAGAAAAGCTTTAAGAGATGTAGATGGAGGGGGTCAAGGCCAGATCACACAGAGGTTCATAGGCCTCCTAAGCAAGTATGAACCTTGTCTGGAGAATTTTCTGTGAGTCCAGCCCAATACCCTGATCAAGGCTGAAGCTGAAGCCACCACCTCTGGCTGTTGCTATCTTTCCTTCCATTCAGCAGCTGTGGAAGACTTTCCCACCACTCATATGCCCATTGGAGCCAAGGTGACACCACCAAATGCACCAGGAGACACCAGGATTTGCATTTCATTTTGACTTCTTTCTAATGCTTCCAGACAAAGCTTAGAAATCACTCTTATCTTTCTCTCCCCAATGTTGTTTTCCTTTTCTTCCTCCTCTCCCTCACAGAGGGCTATTTTTTCCCCTTGACATCCTTCTCCTCGACATAGAGAAAAGTCATCCTTAACAGCAGTTTTATTGCACAGTGATATTAACACAATGAAGAAAATCTCTGCTAATTTTTATGAATTATCTCATCATAAGCAACTAATTAACAGTTGTGAAAGAACAGATGTTGGGCTTCCCCTTGGAGAGCCTTTAGCTGGAGGACTTTGCAATAGCTCTACCCTTGCCATCAAGGAGGGTCCTCTGCTTGAAACTGGTACTTCCTCTCCAATAGGGTCCCCACTTTGATGTCTCTTAGCCCTAATTTTGTGCTTTCTTGCATGGCCCAGCCTGGGGAGGCAGCATCGGGCTGGCCAATATACTCCGTGGTCGCTGGGCCAACTGTGATGTGAATGATTTAGGTTAGTTGGAAACTCTATTAAAATCCAATCTAAGCAGGTTGCCACTGCTCTCTGTTCTCATTACTCTCCCTCCCTAAAATCAGGCCTTGGCCTCTGTGCTTAGCTGAATGTGTCTATAAAACTGAGTGAACAGGCAGCGAACAGCTAAAAGGCACTTAATCAGGGAATAATCTAGACCCAGGTGGACAATAAATACTTAGAGGGGCAGAGAGAAGATAGAAAAGAAAACAGCAGAGGAGGAGGACAAGGGGGGAGGTTAAAAGATATCTGTTGCAGCCTTGAGAGAGAGAAACTGCACAAAAACACAGAACCCTAGGCTGCACCGGACCTGAGAGACCATGGCTTGAGAAATAAAGGCCAGAGAGGTGACACGACCCCTGAAAATTCAACAGTTCACATAGCCTGGGACTCATTCTTTTCCTGGGCTTCTCTCCTAAGCCCTGAGCCCCTCAGGTCACCATGCCTGCCCTCATCTGGTTTCCCTACTCTCTACTCTTCCTGCAACTCTCTGAGGACCCTCTTCAAGAACCCTGGCATCTGGCACAACCTCAGGCTATGTCCACAGAGGTGAAGGGGAAGAAGGCACTGAGGGATGAAGCAGGAGATGAGAAGGGTTGAAGCTGGCTCTCCCACTGAGGGGGACATATCCCCAGGTAGGAGTTAAGCATCAGAGCCAAGCAGGGCACGGGGTCCCTGTGATGCTGAGCCAAGCACATACAATCCTGTTCCTAAAGGTCAAATGTACTCCACTGTAACTGAAAAGGCCAGAGACTGCATTTGGTGTTCCTGGGAGGAGACGACACTGGAAGGACACTCCTAAAATCCTCCTTTTGTAGCCTGCCTAGGTCTCTTTCTCCTCTGTTCCAAAATCCAAGACAAATAGCCAGTTAACAGCTTCCCTCCTTACTCCAAGCAGAATGTTCAAGACTCTTTGTTATTATTCCACTTCAGGCTGTGTAACTTAGCTGATTTAGTCCCTATTTTCTGCCTAAGGCAGTATGTATATGGTCCCAAGTGGAACAAACACCCTTTCCATGGCAGTCCAAGATAAGAATGAGTCATTCATTAATTCATTTGACTGATGTTCATTGAACACTTACTATGAGCATGGCTAGGGGGAGTGACAGGTAATAAATATGGTCTTTAACCAATGCTTAAACAACTCACATCACTATGTCCTGTGAAGTGTGGGCTAAGGTAGTCACCCACACCATGACATGGGGGGCATTAAAGGAGAGAGTCCTCATGAACGAGGATAGGAAGGATGGTCCTAGAAGTTTTCTTAGAGGAGGAAGTCACATATCAGAAAGACCTTGAACTATGAATAAAATTTTGCTGGGCAGGCAAATTGAGGAGATGAGTATTCCAGGCAGAGGGAGCAATGGCCCAGAAACCTGAAACAGAAGGATGTTCTGGGGACTCCAGCCTGTCTGGAGGGCAGGATGGGAGTTGGGATGTAATGTTGAAAGGTGATGCCATATAGATACTCTGTAGCCTCCCTAATAAAGCTTCAGATGCCCTGGAAAGGATCTTGAGCTTTCTTCTAGAAAGTCAAAACTGGGAAAAAGTGAGAAAGAGAAGTGAAAAAGAGAGTGGCCACAGTGGGCATGCAGAAGTTGCTTGAGACAAGTTCTCCATGTGAGGAGAGTCCTGCTTTCTTTAGATGTCTGGAGGTAGAGATGCCATGGCTTCCGATCCTCATGCGCCAAGGCCTGGGGCTGCCCACGCCTCTACCACCACCTTCCACATTCAGGTGCCCTGGCTTAGGCAGGGAGGTCCCATTGTCCAAGAAACATTTACTCAACATCTTGAATCTCACATTCCCTGCCTCACCCCAAGTGGCCTGCTCCAGGTTTGCATTAAGTGGCCCTGGGTAGACCATACTCTCAAGATTGATGACAACTCATCCTGAGAGGGTTGTAAAGTATCTCAGGAGAGCACAGGATAAGCCAAGAATTTTAATCTCCACTCTTTCCCAGGCTCTAGGGACAAGTTCTCCATAGTTTCCTTAGGCTATTTACTCAAAAAGTTAAGCTTAAAGAAAAGAGGAGAGGGGGCTGTTTTGAACTATAGCAGTATAATGGGCATATAGTCTCCAGAGGCAAACAGGGCTTGGAATTTAATGCCAACTATAGACTCATACCAGTTGTGTGATCTTGGATACATTATTTAACTTCTCTGAGCCTCAGTTTTCTCATTTATAAAATGGACATGATGGGAGTATCAAATAATTTTGAACATCACAGTCCCTGGCACGTAATAAATATTGAATAAATGTTGCTATTATTAGAAGGCTAGATATTTCTAGCTCCAAAAGCCCAACTCTTACCTCAAACTCTTCTTTCTATTTTAGGATGTTCTACTCCCACCACCACACCATACAGGAAGATCACCCCTTATTAAAGAAAAAACAAAACAAAACAAAACAAAACTCTTGGTGGATTCTTTCACCTGGTCTTTAAGACACCTGCCAAGACACCTTCTCTATTCTTCCTTCTCTGGGGACTTGTGCTGATCTTTGAAAGCATGGACTCTCCAGGCCCCTTTTCTTGGTGTCTTCCTGGAAGAGAGGCACCCAGTATATTTAACAGGGCTGAATAAATAGCAATAATAATATATATTTAGCCATTAGCTGCATAAGTAATCAAAGATCACTGCCATATGATTCCTGGTTCATATGGAATCCAATTCATCATTTAGAACATCATTTGGAATCTAATAAAAAGCAGCTATAAATAAAGGTAGTGTGTAGAATCATCCCCTTTGAGTGGCACAAATGTGGCATCTGCCTTCTGCTTCTTTACAGATACCGAGGTGTCTTGGGGATCTGGGATGGATCTCATTTATGCCCACCTTCCCCCTACTCCTCCCAGAGGCTCCACAGAGGGGAGCACAGCAGAGGGAAAAAGAAGGGTGCCTAGTATGGGAGACAGGGGACAGGATCAGAGTCAAAGAAATCTGGGTTCAAATCCAGGGTCTTTCATGTTCCGCACAGGTGACCTTAGTCTCTCCAAGCTTTGATTTCCATACCTAAATACCAGACATTATCAAATCCATCTCTGGAGATTGTTGTAAAAATTAAACTTTATAATCTGTAGAAAATAATGAGCTCACATTAGGTGCCCAATAAACA
Organism: Pteropus vampyrus; assembly: GCF_000151845.1. Classification (NCBI taxonomy): domain Eukaryota; kingdom Metazoa; phylum Chordata; class Mammalia; order Chiroptera; family Pteropodidae; genus Pteropus; species Pteropus vampyrus. Next base: position 2,160,770 of record NW_011889309.1, read on the forward strand.
TAAATGTCATTCCATTCCATCTTCCATGATACAGCCCTTTAAAGTGATGGCCCATCACCTTTTCATTAGTCCCACTCTAGATGGAAACAGGAGATACATCAAGAAGGGAAAAAGAAGCCCCAAATGCCAAGGTGTCTATGGTCCCTGGACCACCACACTCACCATTGTTTAATTCTGGAGCATTCACTTTAGCACTTAATGCTTCCCTGTTTTGTTCTGGCTTATAGTTCCATCATGTCTGAATCTTACCTTTTCATATTTAAAACATTGGCCACAAAATATCATTATTTCCTTTATTTCCCACAGAGCCTAGCCTGCTTCAAGACACTGTCTGCATTAAATAAGTACCAGGGGACAGAGGAACAAGTTTGTCCAGCTACAGAGCCCAAGTCTCACAATTCCTTGCTCATAGCAGTACCTTCCTATGTTTCTTAGAGCACAAGAGGATCTGTCCCTTTCTGGAAGGATGACAGGCAGAGTAAGAGGTAATCTGCTGGGACTCTTGGGGGAGGTTATTCTTTCTAGGACCCATGGCAGTAAATAAAGACATCACTCCAAGCCAAACCCAACAAAACCCATGTGACAGGACCTCAGATTACATTCAGCTTGTAGGTTCCTCCTTTAGAGCCCTGACAAGTTATAAATGGCAAGATTACTAAATCAACATGATAAAGTGCTTGCTGTTACACAGGACTTCCCAGCTCTCTCTGCCCTAATTGCACAGTCTCAGTCACAGACACATGGCCATCCTGTTAGGCTGCCTCTACCTACTCAAAACGTGTTGGTTTTGAGGCTCTGGGCTACTTAGTTCTTGTGAAAAATAGTTGACCATAACAGAATCAGGCAATTCAGGCCAAGGATTGGACTGGGGATAGTTTCCAAGGGCATGTATGATCTCCTGCATAAAACACAGCTCAAGAGAAGGACTTCAAGTGGTTCAGCCTCTCATCTTGGAGGCCATCTAAACTGAGGAGCAGAATAACGGCCCCAAAGATGTCTACATCCTCATCAGGCACTGTGCTAGCCATTTTGCATACATTATTGCACATAAACTTCAACAATCATATAGGGTGAGTTTTATTACTCCTATTTTATAGTAGAAAATAGAGGCCAAATAACTTGTCCAAGGTTACATGATAAAACTAATTCAATTCCATGTTTGTATGTCAATCGAGCCCATCCCCATTTCTCTACCCTATAATTCCATCCAGAATTATGCTTGCCATAAATGTTGAGCAAATTGCTATTTTTTAAAGAAAAGAATAAATAACATTTATTAACTATTACTAGATTCCATACACTGTGCATGGTTCTTTATACATTTACTCTCAATTAATATAATAACCCTCTGTGGTAAACTGTTATCTCCAATTTATAGATGAGAAATTGTGAGAAAAGTTGGGTAATTTGCCTAAAGAAATATGGCTAGTAAGGAAGATTTATACCCATGAATTTTGAATCTTAAGCCAGCTTGTTCCATAATGCCTAGGATATGAAGGCTTGAATGTGAACTCCAAGTTCCTTCAGGTAACCATCCTCATGGCTTCATGGTAAGATGGGCACTTGCTAGAGGCCCAGAAGGGACATGCTCCCTCCCCAGGTTGCACAAGCCCTCCATGAAAGGGTGACCCTGTATTCCCAGCTCAGTGCCCTCCCAGATGCCAATATTGCTCTCTGTGAGATAATTCCTGGGCCAAATGAAACAGAGGTTGCTTAAATATAGGGAGAGCTCAGTGGGGGCATCCACAGAAACTTTCACTCATTTACACCCAATTTTATCTTCACCAACTCCACTTATTCTATTTAACAACCTCAATTTTTTTTAGCATTCCAAGTTTTCCAAATTGGCTCTAAAGAGGAAATTAGCATTCAAGCACCATTTCCAGAAAAAGATCTCTTTAGTTTTAAAAATCCCAAGAGCTCCAGGAAGTACATGGAGAATTCCTTATCGATTGCTTTTGGAAAGTTCTCCCTCTTCTCTAGCCTGTTGGCCTGAGACTTCCAGGTCGTTGCCCAGGTTTGGGGTGACCCACTGGTATTTTACTCTAGCACAGGCTGATGGTGGTACTTGTTTGGACCAACTCCTTAACAGAGTCTCTTGCTGAGGACCCTGGGTCTGTATGCTTCTTTTTCCTGTCATCTCTGAGAAAATCCTTCTTTCATCTGTAAGCGAAAAAATCAAAGTCTCATGTTGTTAGATCCCTGCCTCTGGGAGAATTTGTGAGTGTTGCCAGCAAAGTGACATTTCTTCCCATCTGTGTCACTCCCAGCTCAAAAGACTATGTGCTATAAAGGATTGGAAAAGAACAGCTTGGAAGGGGTGACACAACTTAGGGAATCTCCCAGCCATCCAGCTGCTTAAGACAAGTGTTTTTAGACACTGTGGCAACCTGCTGCAGGCTTTCAAAGAAAGGCATTAGGTCTGATGTTGAGAGCAAAGCCCAGCCGGTGAAGAGCCAGGGGTGGGGGTACATTTTATAGGCATAGGTGAAGATCTAGATGGCCTTTCTTTAACCCAAAGATCAGTCAGCTAGAGCTTGGTGGGAATAGTCTGAAAAGGGGCTCTGAACCCAGAGACCAGACACCACCAGGCTGGAGCAGGAACCTGTGGTAGATTGGAAGCAAATGAAGTGAGTGCCTGACTCTGATGTTGGGGAACACATCCTAATTTACCACATGTCCAACACAGTTCTGAGAGCTTCCTATGTAGTAACTTATTGAATTCTCATGCAAACATAGGGCAGTGACTACTGTTAAACCATGTTACAGGTGAAGAAATTGAAGCACTAAGAAATTAAGTTCTTAACCAAGGTCATACAACTAGTGAAGGGTAGAATTCAGATTCAAACCAGGAAGTATCATTAGAGCCCATGTTCTGGTATCAACCTACACTATGCTAGAGCCTTCCAGAGTCAACCCTAGTACCACCCATAACACATCTGGTTCCATGTTGCCCTTACTCTCCAGACCCTAATCAGCTTGGAATAGCCATGTAAGACACCTGGGTGAGTCAGGGCAGCAGGAACCTTCTTGTAGGCTGCCCCAGATAGCCACTTATCCTGGTTATGTTGGTTTCCTCAGCAGGAACACAGAAAGTGAGAGGAACTGAAAGGGCTGCAGTTAATGTCTGCCCCTGGGGTAAGGTTTCAGAATAGTGAACATCTCCTCTGAAGGGGATGATGCTAACAGAAAGAATTTCGATTTTGGAGAGCCCCAACCAGGGCTGCAGTGCCTCCCAAGTCTAGCATGGTAGCACTGTCTGCCTTCCCGGCCAGGACCAACACATGTACATACTTAGACCGACTGGTCTGGGCTCTGTTCCCTGTCCACAACACTCATCAGTGTGGGCTTCATGGGCCTTGCCAACTGGCCTACCACAAGCTAACTGGGCTCCAAAACTCAGCTCAGTGGGAAGAAGCATACACCAAAAAGACATAGAGGGGGCAGGTGGGCAGCCTGACAACTGTCTGCAGCCTCCTGCTGCCTGGTACAACCCCAGTAGCCAAGATCCAAGCACCATCAAGCCCATATGGAATGTGCATCTACTCATCCAGACTAATGAGAACTAAGTGTGACCACTGTCTTGCCTGAAGCGGAGCTGTGAGGCTGTGAGTGGGATGTGCAGACTCTGCCAATACACATATATACTTTACCCACTCAGGCTCACACACTCAGGCACTTGGTTGAGATCTGGCAGTGGCTTCCAGCGTTGCCAATACTTCTCTAGCTCTTCCATCAGTGGCCACAGAGAGAAAAGAAAACACCCAGACAGGTCTATACCAACAAAATTAAAAGGTTAAGTAGGGCTTCATGTCCTATCTGTCTTACCCAAGCAATATGGGGCCAAGTGGGGTCATAAATTAAATTTGGCAAGTGGTTGTTCCCATTCTAAGCTCTTATTAGTGGTTGTTAATGAGGACACAATGAAAATGGAATGTCTCCTTATGAGAGTATGAGAACAGACCAGAGGCTAAAATATTCTATCACAGAATCCCAGGTTGAAAGGAGTCTTAGAGGTATCAGGTCCAACCCCTCTTTGATGCTGAAATCCCTGTCCAACCTATCAGTGGGGACCTTCAGCTGTGGGGACCTTCATATCCAAAACAGTCCATTCCATCTGTCTGGTAAACATTTTTTTTTACATTCAACCAAAATCTCTCTAGATGTTGTTAATGACTCATTCTCCTCCCAAGACTCTGTAAACACAGACTGGAGACAGGTTTTTTTTGAATTCTGACAATATATCACCATGGCTGTTCTCTCAACACTGCATGCATCTCTGCCAGGCAGGGCGTCATTGAGGAGGGGCAAGATGAGAGCCCAGGAGAAATCAGACAATTGTAGCACAAATGAACACAGGCAGCCACATACCAAAAATATTTGAAAATCAGCTCTATTATCTAAGACTTTTAGTTAGCAAACAATAACCTAACCCCATCTCTTCGTCTCTAATGCCCTAGCCACTGGGACCTTTCCAGTTTCCTCCCAGAGATCAATCATAATGTTCATTGCCATTACTTGCCCGTTCTCTATAGCATGGCCTGATTTCATGAGGTCCTGGATGTTGATACCCCAGCCCCAGTATCTTTTAGTCGTAACCCGTCAATAAAGTACTGCTGACAGGCTATCCAGGACTCTACACTACGGTTGTCTTTTGACTCTCCTTGTTCACCCTTTTGCCCTCAGCCTCCAAGAGATGCCCTCTCCTCTCTTCCCTTTGGGGCTACCACTCCCTTCTATATGAACTTGGGCAAGCTCTGCGAACCTCGCCTCCTCCATGAGATGTGCTTACTTTTACCAGCCTCACAGATTGTTGGGGAAATTAACATGTGTGAAGAACACATGCAAACCATGGCACAAATGTCCCCAGGCAGCTGAGAGTCAGGAGTCCTAGCACTACCAGAGGGCCTTTACCAATTCACTTTTTATTGGGACTCAGTTTTTCTTATCCGTAAAATGGAGCATCTATGCCTAATTTATTCCTTACTTCTCTGCAGAAGAGACTATAGCTTAAGGCTATAGTTCAAAATAGGTTCTGGAAAAGCTGAGCGAGAAGATAAATGTCTTAAAAGCATCCTGTGTGGTGCTCCTGGAAGAAGACTAAGTCATGGGTGAAGATAGATGGTGACACTGTGGGCTGAGTGACTCTACGTACCTCGCTGGCCTGGGTGCCTAGCCACAACTAAGCTTCTCTTGTGCCCCCTGAAGATGTGGTGGTGGCAGGGATGGGGCAGGGAACAGAGAAGAGACAGCCTTGTGCAGACCCACATGAATGCAGATACACACACAGACTTTTTTTTCTGGCAAAATATTTACTCTCCTAATTACATATTCTGTATACTTATTTTTAAATAAAATTGGTTGGCATTTTTGAGCACTGACCAATATCTAGGAGAAGAGAAATTTCAAAATGGATAGGTCAGCTCAATATTCATAAGTTGCCATTAAATAATTCATCTAGAAAATTTACTAAGCACTTATTATGGGCCAGACACCATGCTAGATCCAGGAATACAGACATAAAAGATGTTCATTAGGGGAGAGATGTATGTCCCAGAAATCTTCTATATTCTCTCTCTAGATGACAAGGAAAAAGTCATCAATTTATATTTGTTACTAATATGAAAGACCAACCGACTGCCTACATGGGCATCTCAATTTGGAAAACAGATGAAAACTTATATGTCAACCAAAATTTCATAAATCACATCACATGGTAACATCATTAAGCGGGGGGCGGCACTACTCAAAAAGCCCCATAGTGAACTGTCTGCAAAGCACAGAATCCAGTTATGCCAACTGAATTGGATCTCAGCATGTCAGATATATTTAACACACAGCAAAATAGGGTAAGAAACCAGTGTTTATTATTTTTCCTTTTGCCCTTCCAATTCTCTTATTATCTGTATCTCTATTACACTTAAATGTTACATGTTCAACATTTTCTCTACAGGACGTAAAGCTTATTGGGGAAAACCAGCTAAGTAAAAAATGATAGTTGTAAAGTGCTTGGGGGTCCTAGTAAAGCAGAGTGTCAAACAAATCCAAGTTCTTGCTGCTTGATCATATATGGTCAACCTTAAACAAGAAACCTTAAACAAGAAAGCAATTCAATTGATGCAATAACCTGCTGATGTATCTAACGCCACCCTTCTTAGGAGGACTCTGCACCAACACGAGTAAGCCTCAAAAATCCCCAAGCCTCAGTTTCCTCATTCAACAGATGGACTTTTTGCCCTTGAGAAATTATTTGGAGGTAAAATGAAAAAAAGCAAAAGACCCCATTAGCAATAATGCTTCCATCTTTTAATTCCTTTACCAGATAGGACACAATATATTTAATGTGACTGCTATGATAACAGGATATATCGAATGTCTCGAGGAGTGTACTAGCTGCCCTAGAGCAAAAAGGAAAGAGTAAGCTTTGGAGACAGGTTCAAATTTCAGTATCTGTGTGACCTTGGACAAGTTACCTAAACTCTCTCAGCCTTGTTTCTTCATCTATAACATGAGATCATTAATTCTTACAAGAAGATTGCTTGAAATATGTGAAACACCTGGCACAGCATCTGTAAGAGAGTAAGGCCTTTCCAAGTGGGTGTTATGATTATTATTATTGTTTGGTACCATATCTTCAGTGCTTGGCACTCAAAAAATACTTGAGTGAGCTGATAAATGAATAATTGAATCACTGTATTTGCCATTATAGGCAAAAATTGCATTAGTACCCAATCAGGATCTTCAGCCCATTTCTATTCTCTCTTTTAAGTAAGACAGATTGACATTTTTTCCTGGTCCTCTTTCTCCTTTCTCTTCTACTTCCTCTAATAAGTTGACCTCTTTAAGCACAGGTAAGACCAGAAGAAAGTACTTTAAAACAATGATATCAAATATGTTCTTGTGGAACTAGGTCTTTCAAGGACCATGAGATTCATCCACCCATAACATTCACTGAGTTTGAGCAACAATGCTTGCGTATACTAGGCCTTTTGTGAAGTGGTTGTCCTCCCATGAAGTTCAGAGTCTGATGGGAAAATATCATAATTACAGCCTAACCCAGTAAGTGCTGGAACAAGGGGAATGGGAGAATCGTAGGAAAAAAGATGATTTCTCCCAGGGAAGAACAGGGTGATATTAGGAAAGGTCTTTGCAGACAAAGGGCTATTTAAACCGATAATGGTGTTGATGGGAGGAAGAGGAGATGTTTTCTAGGCAGAGAAGATAGAATGGGAGGAAGAGTTCTACAGGCACAGGAGATGGATGGGTGAAGCCTGGAGTAAACCTCTCTGGTATATTTGGGTAACAGTGAATAGTTCAGCATGGCTGAAATAAGGGCCTGGGAAAGAAGTAACAGAAAGTGGCCTAAAAAGCCTAGCATTCATTTGACTGACAAATAATTACTGAGTAATGTATCTAAAGCAAGGTAACATTTGCTAATGTAAGAAAGAGGATGAGAGAAAACTACAATAGTCGATGACCTTCACATACTGCTGAAGGTGATTCTGCTTTTCTAGGGGCTAAGGGAGCCTCTTGGTGGGCAGAGAGGAGAGCACTACAAGAGGAATCAAGGAAACTGACTGGGCTCTAGTGCTGACTGCCACCAGCCTGGCCACCTGCTTGCTATGTTACCTTGGCTAAGCCCCCTTTAGGCTTCCTTCCTCATCTGTGAAATAAGCAGGTTAGAAAATGAGATTCTTAGAATCCTTTAAGGTTCTAAGATATTATGATGATCTCTTTAAGTAATAGAGAGCTATAGAAATGGGGTGGGGTCTTCTCAGAACATTTATTAATTGCGGCTCTCAAAGTCATTACTTAGAAGACTCAGAGGGACAGAAGCAAAATCAAAAGACATTTTCAGAAGATAGATGACTGAAGGGGACTGACATGTGTGCGAATTTAAGAAATTTACATGGGCTGCCTCATAGTCATAAATAAAATCTCTCTTACCTAAAACCTCATTCAGGAGATAAACACTGGACATTATTATAGATAATTTGGCTGTATCTCTCACCCGTGCTTCACTTGAATGAAAAACAGCAGTTCCTAGACAGGGGAATGGGTTCAGCCACCTTTTTACAAACATCCATACTGTCACCAGCAGACAAGCAGGGCTGAGGGTGAAGCAGACAGGGCAATTTGACTCTGAGATTCCTGGTCTCTTTGAGCAGCCTCGCTCTCATAGCCATCTTTTCAGAGGCTGAGGGTTGGGAGGAACCCAGGAAAAAAACAAATGAGGGGAGAAGTAATCCCTGGGATTGGGGGAAAAGTGGCAGACTCTCATGGACATGGGAGACCCCAGTATCATCGATGATGGTTCAGGCCATCTGTGTGCAAGACTGCATGCTGCTAAGCACAGCTACTTGTGTTTTCTTGACCTACTTCTCTTCCCATCCCTGCCCTACTCCACATCCTCTCTAGAGTCCACATAATTACCACCTTTCCACCTATAACTATTGGGAGATTTTAGAAAGCTCCTGGCTCCCAGGATAACCAAGGAGACAGGAAAATGAGTCCTGGCGTTGTTTTGGTTTTTCTTTTCTTTCTTTTTCTTTGTTGGTTTAACTCTGCTTCCTGGCCTCTGCAGGAGATTAGGCTCAGTTTGACCTTACCAGTCAGTAGGGCCCCTAGGTATAAATCAGATAGAGGTGGTCTGGCATGAACAAAAGCTGAGGGTCAGCAGAGTCTGAATAGAACTGTACAAACGATGCTCCAAATGTGGGTTTAAAAGCATGAGGGGGTCCCTTAGATGCTCCCCATTGCTAACGTAGCTGGCAAGAGAGGGATCTATCAGCTCTACTTTCCGCTTCCCTCCAGAACAAGTGTCAGGAGAGCCAAGGCCATGAGGAGCTGCCAATTCTACCTCAATTCCTTTCCACCTCTCATTAGCGACAAATGGAAATTGATGGGTTACCACTTTAGCCACTCATTTAGAAGGGGAGAAAACCTTACAGAAATTGCTAAATAACTGAAAGCATCTTATAAATTAAGCACCTTAAGGATATGAGCCACTTTGCATTGCTGCTAAGCATAATTAAATTAGATTTTGAAGTTTCAGTAGAAATAAATGGGGAAGAGGGAGGGAAGATTTTGTTTTCAGTTCCCTTTTTTAAGCATGCAGAGTGGTGAGTCCAGGACAGGGTGAGAGGGAGAACTGAGTCACCTGCCCGCAGTTCTGATTCTCACCCACTGCCACTGCATAACTATAGAGAAACATGCCACAAGGTAACACAGAGCAGCTCAGAGACCTGCAGCTTGGCCTCTGGCCTAGCCAGGGTCTCAGCTTCCGTCTTGCTTCTGTCCACCCTCGGCCTGCTAACCACTACCAGTATGCCAATTTCTGGAACCTCAGGACCAGTCCTGATCACAGCTGAAGAAATTTGGGAGCTTGAAGCAAATTTCCTGGCTTAAAGCATCATGACATCTTCTTCATAAGTCAGCCTCTAACCCTTTCAGGATCAAATTTAGAATCCAGGATCCTGTCTCCCAACCCCAGTCTGGGCAGAGGGGCCTCAGGTGGGTATTTATCTGGATAACTTGCCTAGTATTTGAACCCGTCTGAGGCTCTTCCCTAGCCTTACCCCTAGGGTCCTGCTGGCTTCACGTGACCAATGACCAATCTGCCTGGATATGTTACTGCTGTGCCTCACCCATCTGTCCACATTGACCCCTTTTCCAATATACACACAGATGTGCCCAGTCTCTAACACCCCACATCTGTCCCAGGCCATCAGACCCCAGCATGGTATCTGCTGGACTGAACTGTCTCCTTGTTTCCACAGCTGGGTCTGTGTCCCCAGGACTCAGGTTAACAGTGCCTCAGACTGCCGTTACAAGCCTTGCTCAGGTCTTAGGTGGAAGAGGCACTTGATTTCCCGGGCAATCCCGGACCCTGGGTAGAGCCAAGCCTTCCTCCAGGGATGGGGTTGCTGGTGGGACAAGTGGCAGCATGGCCTGCCACACCTAGAATGGGCACCCCCTCAGCAACTAGGACAAGGAAGAAAACAGCAGGAACACACAATGCTGAAGTGACCGTGCCCTCCCTCTCCAGAACCAGGCTAGGGCAAGCAGATACCAAGTCAAGGGCACTGTAAAGCAGTGGGCCAGCGTCACCCAAAGGACTCCCTGGCTTCATCCAAAGCACACAACTCCAAGAAGCCTTCTTAGATTGATCAGAGAAGAAGAGAAGTGATCTCTTCTCTGATCTCCGGCCCTGCATTTGCAACCCCTTGGGCCATTCCTACCCTCCTTCCTTACCTAATAGCTGTCTTTTTATGTGTGGCTGTGGGGAACAAGCTGTAATGGAGACTTAGCAGCATCTTTATTCTTATCACAGTGGAATCTGGGAGGGTTGACAAGACTGGAGCTGTGACCCTGTCAGCTGCACATTCCCCACCCCCCAGTCCTGGGGCCAACCAAACTTGAGAGGACATAGTGCAAGGTCATACGTCCCCTGTGAACACCCGGAGTAATGATACAGGGCATCACCCATGGCCAAGATGCCCCTGGGGTGCCGTTTAAGCAGCACTTACCAATCCTTAGGGAGTGTGGACTGCAGGTGACCATCACAAGCCACACCAGTAGCAGCACCAAAGGCGCAGAGACTCCGGGCATCTTCTATAAATCCTCATGGAGTCTTCTGCTGGTCTGGGCATGACATAACTCTGTGAGAGAGTAGTGGGAGCGTGAGTCCTGGGTTCCTGCTAGGAAGCCACCCATCCAGTCCAGTGACCCCAGATATACCCCCAGAGCCAGTGGGGAAGGCAAAGAACCCCTCCACAGAACTGCTGGCAGTGCCTATGGAGACCTTCAGGCTAGTTCCACGCCTCTGTCCTTCCTGTGTCCAGGCTCACAAAAGGTTCATGTTCTCCTTCCCTCTCATTGGAAAGAGGGCAAATGGAGTGGCTAAATGATTCATAGACTCCACCTTTTTAAAATCTTAAACTGGAGATGAAGCCATTCATCTGCTATTAAGGAACAGGAGCCACAGATGAGCAGAAGGGGAGAGGGTCGGATGGTTATGCCAATGCCCCCAGATGCACTGCTAGCTGGATAGTGGTGTGGAGAAGGGCTGGGCTCAAGTCCAGCTCTTCCATGTGCCAGCTGTGTGGCCCTTGTGAGGGCTTCTCTTGGTCACTCAACCCAGTTTCCTCACAAGTAAAACTGGCATGACACCACTTGTCTGGTAGAATTAAATTGAGGACTAATACAAAATAGAAGAAGCTGCTATGCTCAGGGCCTGGCCTAAAGGAGGGACTATTCAGATTTAGTTCTTCCCCAGCCCAGATGGGCAGAAGTGTACATCCCAGGTCATCAGCTGGTTTCCACATCTGCTCCTGATGCCTATTAAAAACTAACTCCTCACCATCCTTCCTCCATTTGTCCCTCTCCTCCTTCCCTCTCTGCCAAAGCCAGAACCTTAGAGGGTACTGCCTCCCCCAAAGGCAGCATTGTTCCCTCACTAAGACCATTCCAACACCCTAAGACCAGAGTCTATAGGCTGTCAGTTCTGTCCCATCACCAGTTAGAACCTGGATGTGCTAATCCTGGGTCACTCTTGGTTAAGAAAGCAGTATTAAAGTGATTCCTCCTCCCACCCTCTAGACACACAATGCAATAGAAATATGGGCAAAAGACCAGAACACTAACAACTATATCTAAAGGCCTAGAAACATTTGAAAAGGCACTCAGCTTCACTGGGCATCAGGAAAATGCAATTTTAAAATACAATAAGATACCACAATACACACACTGGAATGATTTTTTTAAAAAGACACTATCAAGTGTTGGCAAGGATGTCATGCAATTGGAACTCTCAAATAGTGTCAGTGGGAGTACAAATGGATAGAACTCTTTTGGAAAATTCATCTAGTAGGGCTTTACACATACCCTAATGACCCAGCAACTCCACACCTAGGCATATATGTAATATGTACATGTCCACCAGAGAAGGACTAGAATGTTCATAGAAGCACTCTTTGGATTTCCCAAACTGGACTACTCAGATATCTAGCAGCAGAATGGAGAAATACAGTGTATGTTCACACAGTAGAATGTCATATGGAAATGAAAATGAATAATCAATAACTACATCCACTGTATGGATGAATCCCATAAACATTATATTGAGCAAAAAACAAAAAACAAAAAACAACACAAAAGAACATGTAAAATATGATTCTATCTATACAAAGTACAAAACAGACAAACTATTCTGTGCTGTTAGAAGTTTAGTTAGTGGTTACCCTTAGGGGTGAATAGTGACTAGAGAGGATGTGCAGGAGTCTTCCAAGGGTGCTGGTGATGTCTTGTATTTTACTCTGGGTGCTGGTTACACAAGTGTGTTCGGCTTGTGAAAACTCATTGAGTTGTATACTTATGTTCGTTTTTCTGTATTGTGTGTTATATTTCAATAAGTTTTAGTGACATCCCCTACCTCCTCACACACACTCAATGTTCCAGCCATACCCAGAACCTTGCAGTTTCCTGTGCACACCATGTTCCCTCTGCCTAAAGGATGTTCCTCTCTTCAGCCCCAACCATTTGCCAGAATCAGGTGCCTTTCTATGTGCCATCGCAGCAGCCTATAGTGGCTCTGATACCAGCACTTTTTTCCCCCTGGTGCTGCATTTATGTGTCTACACGTGAAATGAGAGTGGGCTTCTCAAGGGCAAAGACTGTTTCCAGATTACTGTTGTAGCCCCAGTCTACTTATACACAACAGGGACATAGTACATATTTGTTAAATGAATCGAAGGCCTCAAGCAATTGCCTCCTATAGGGAGAGAGAGTAAAATAAAGGTACGGGATTGGGGCAAAGACAATTATGCTTTTGGCAAATCAGGCCTAGAACCTATGTCCTTTAATTCATGGGTGTTGGTGCAGGGATAGATGGCAGCAAACATAGTCTCAAGGGAAGCTTAATATTCTTACTCATTATGGATTAAGTTAATTGTTCAGTGACTGTTTCTTCACTAGAATGAAAGTTTGATGGGAGAGGGACAGGGGACAGAAATCTTATTTGTCTGTTTCTTCAGGGCCCAGAACAGTGCCTGGCATATATTACAACCTCAATAAATATTTGTAGAGTAGATAAATGAATAAACTGTCAAAGAGGAAAGAACTGTAAAAATCTGGTTAGACTATATAAAAGAATATTAAAAATAACCATTTATGTCAAATGCCTTCCATTTATGCCTGATCAGCATGCTGCATAATAAGTATTATGCAGACCACTAAATAGGTGTCAGATTAGCCTGTGTAAATTTTATTTGATGACAGAACTATACTCAGTTCCTGCAGGCCTGACTGATGCCATTCACAGTTCTGAAGCTTGGCTGACTCTGGAGACCATATGTAAGGACAACAATGGCTGAAGTTCAGGGCTGCTCTTGGGCCTCAGCTGTCCGACCCTGGGCACAATGCTAAGAAATAATCTCCCAAACCTTACAGGAATAAAAAGAAACATCATGTTACATGTTTGTAAGTTCCAAGTGATTTCAAAATTATGCAAATGAGAGCAGAAAGAGGAAACTCTCAGATTCTTTATGAAAAGGCACAAAGAAATTTGAGATCTTATTTTCACTTTATGTTTAGATGAATTGGTCTTAGAACCTAACAGTGTAGCTTTATTAACTGAAAGTATTTTAATAATTTAGGTATAAAAAAGAAGTTATCCTGGAGATACAGCACTAATATCTCTTCCCACTAACATTACCCATCTCTGAGAATTTCACCTACATCCATGGTTTATTATGATAAGCATGGTGTGGCTTCTAAATTGGCATCTCAAAGCCAGAACACTTGCACTTGGCTGCCTCCTGAAATCTCCACCTGAATGTCTCACAGTATCTCATCTAAAGAAAAAGTACCCTGTCCACCATTCCTACCAGTTATGTGTCTACATCTTTTTTTAGCACTACAATCCACTAGTTATCCAGCCAGAAAATTGAAAGCTACCTTAGATTTCATCTTCCCCATACCCCTGCATCTTATCAGTCATCAAGTCCTGATAGCTCTGCCTCCTAAATACCATAACCTTCTCTCCATTGCCACTGACCCTACCCAGTCCATTTATTTGTCAGCAATAACCCAGTCCTCTGCAATAGAAGCCTTCTTGGTTTTCCTTCTTCTAGTTTCCTTCTCCAATTGGTTCTCCTTGCAGCGGAGAGGGTTCTTATTAAAATATAAACTTGATAATGACATACTCCAGTCCTGATAGTCTTGGGTAACTCTCTATTGCATCAGGGATCAAGGGAAAATTCCTCCCTCTCTTCCATGATCAGGCTTCTGCTCTCCTGTCCCTACTACCCATTCCCCTGCACCTGATATCCCAGCAGAGCTCAACTCCCAACTTCCCTAGGGATGCCACCTCTGCCTGTGTATAGAATGTAATTTCATCCTCTGATCCTGGAAACTGCTTTTTCCAGGCTCACTATATTACCTCACCTCTGAATCTTTCTGTGTTCCTTTCCGCATATACTGCCATCATACCTGGATCATTCCTCATTAGGGCACATATTCTGCTTCTGACAATACTGTCTGTCTCCACAGAACTGACAGCTGGGATGGGAGGCTGTAGCAAGAGCCTAGCACATTATCAGGCACATAGTAGGAGCTCAATTAATATAAGCTGAACGAATAAATGAACAGATGGTTAAAAGGCATTTCCTAAGTTTACACCAATATGAAATAAATTCCCAGTTTGGCTTATACATTTTGCATATTCTCTGTGGTTAAAACAAACAACCTAAGCAGATATAATGCTTCATATCTAGGCAAAGAGTGATCACAAAAGTAATACGTTGAGAAGGAAGCAAACATTTACTGCCTCTTTTTTTCTGTGCTTGGCGCTTGTGCTTATAGTCACAGTTAAAAATATAAGTTTGAGTCCTGCACTGCCATTTACTGGCTATACACCTTGGGCAAGTTACTTAACTTCTCTGAACCTTTACTTCTTCCTTTGTAATATGGGGATGATAAAAGTACCCTCAAAGAATTGTTATGAGGAATAATGATATGCTTGTCCTGTGCTTCTCACAGTAAGTCCTTGATAAATGTTAAATATTCCTGACCATTATATTAACCCTATAAGGTAGTGTTGCATATCACATTTCACAAATGTGGAAGCTAAGGCTCACAGAGAGGTTCAATAGTTTATCCATCTTCTGCAAGTTGCATGGTCATATACGTTGGAATTCCAGTGGCACTGGGGCTCAAAATCAAGAGTCTAATCATATGCAATCACAGATCCCATGTTCCTTTTTTTACTAGAGTTGAATATGGAAGCCCTGGAAAAATTTAAGTCCAAAGTGGGTACACAAAAATAGCTTGCAATTTCCAAGGGTCTCTGACAGTCCCTACCTAAACAGAGCTGGGCCTCAATCATATACTATAGGTAACTCAGAAGATGGAAAATCTAAAAACAGAACTTTCCTGTGCTACTGAGGACACTGTTTTGACACTGTTAAATAGCCATTTTCATTATAATGAGTGCAGAGTTAGGGCCCAACATGGACAGAAGCTGGGTCAGATATGGCTGTGGACGGTATTAAGAAAATACTCTAGGGCAGCTACTCCCCATGGAGCCCATTTTCTCATTAGTAACATGAGAATATCAATGCCTACCTCATGGGATGATAGGCACCAGGAGAGCAGGAAACACATTGGAATTTTCCACCTATGTCTCCAGTACCTAACACAGGCTGGCACATAGCAGGCACTCAAAATCTGTTGAAATAATAAAAAAATCCAATCAGGTCATGTATGTGGAAAAGTCTCTGTCAGCATCAAGTATTTGCTCATGACTTATATTTAGAGTTCTTTCCCACAAGGAATTTACAGTCCAGGTCCAATTCACACACTGTATGGCTCTCCTGTGAGCCCCCAGCCCTCGCCGTCGGCAGTGGTGGGCAGCATCTGATCGCACATTGCCCCATGAGCACTAGAAAAGATGCACTGTGGAACATCAGACTGATTTACCTACCATTTACCTTCTCAGGCTGTTTCCTCACCCAGACACCCAAAATCGGACACCCCCACTTCTTACAAAAGGGGAACCTAATTTCCATTTTTTCAGAATTTGAAGATTTGGTCAACTTCCTCAAGCTAGAAGATACTCCAATGTTTCTAAGTGTCTCTGACTCCCCTCTTCCGTGCTTGTATTTTGAATACAAACTCCATTTGTATTCAAAGGGCAGGGTCTTCACCTTCTTAGTCACTGCTACACCTCCAGCACCTGGAATAGCACCTGGTGTGATGCAGCTACTAATAAACATTATTGAATGTGTACATGTATGAATGAATGATTATTTAACTTTGCTCTTGTTTATGCCCTCTCTCTATAATCAGACATAAGATCCTCGGGGAAAGGGGAATGCCTCTTTTGGGCATATATCTTCCTAATACACTTGCTATGGTGCCTACAATGAGTAGAGGCTCAATTAATGCTTGCTAATTCTGACCAGCACTGGTTGATAAGCACAGTCACCACCTGCCAATAGCTCATGGTATTCGGGCAATGAACACATCTGGACCTCCCTGGCCCAGATGTGCTAAATGGTTTCTCCTCTCCTGATTTGTCAACAGTCCCTCCACTGATCTCTCTCTCATCCTCACAGGGCTATTACACCTTTAATTGTGATTTTTCAGGCAGGATCAGAGAGGAGGCTAACAGCCACCATAGCGTGCTTGTTGGCAGGGAGGACAGAGGAAATCAGAGGGGCAGCCGGATCAATTACAGATTTTCTCTCAGCCGTGGGCAACAAGACGTTGATTATTCCTCATGATGCTCCAGGCTCCTCAAGACAAATGGATGTGGGGCTTCTCTGCTATTCTGACTCTCAGCTAGGAGAAACCCCTAGCAGAAACCAACAGCTTAAACGGGGCATGCAGCGTGGCAGGGTGGCCAGGGCAGGGGAGTGGGGCCACTCCAGGCACTCTGGCCTCCTGTGAGAGAATCATCCTTTGTGACTTGATACAGTTGAGCGTATGTGTAAGTGCCCTGTCTCCCTGGCAACAAGTAGTGTGAGGCAGGCCCTGTTCTCCAGGTTGTGCAAGGCAGGAACCTGGATGTTCACTAGCTCTGGAAATCACCTCTCTGAGCCTCAGTTTCATTCTGTAAAATGAAAAAAAAATAGACTAAATAATCTTTAAGGTTCTTTTAAGCTCTGATTTTCTATCATAAAGTATACTTTATGATAACATATTTACTGAATATTTTCTTAGTATGCGCAAAGTACTATTTCAGACTCATTGCTCTTCAGATGAACCCTGTGAGGCGGAGACTCTCGTTCTCACCACATGCAGATGTGGAAACCAAAGGCAGAAAGGTTGAATGAAACTTGCCCAGAACACTCAGCTTGTCAATGGAGAAACCAGGCCATCGGCTCAAAGACCAGTTCTCATCCACTACTCTCTACACTGGCTCTCTCTATATATCCCAGAACCTGGCACACAGTTGGTACTTGAGAGAATGTTGGAATGTAATTATAATGATTAACGTGGTATTTAAGAAGAAGACAAGTGAAATGCAAATAGATCTAGGGCCCATCTGCACATTTTGCCAAATTAGGGGGCAAACAACAAAAGAATGAGTATGGGGTGTCTTTGGCAAAATGGTCGGTTCAGGTGTTCTCAACTTTTAGCATTACTACCAGGAGATGCTCCCTGGAGTTTATGATGAGTTGCAATATGGCAGGTTAGCTGGGGTGCTTGGCATTGGCCTGGGAGCTAGACTAGGTCTGGACTCATCAGGATAAATTAAAGAGCACTGGCTGTCTCAGCTAGGCCTGACTTCAGGGGAGGATACTCAGGGATTGAAGCAACTGTAGGTATCTGCTTGGAATGCACAACTAGCGATAGCTGTTTCTAGTCTTGGACACTAATAAGCAGGACATAAGGAATCCCTGGTCTTTTTTCCCCTCTAAACAATCTCCTATGTAGATTGCAGACAAAGCCCTTAATCCACCTCTAAACAATGTTTCCTCACCTGGGGCCAGAGCAGACATCCCTGGTTTCCAAACCCAGGTTCCACTATGTGTCCTTAAGCTGGTTACTTAACCTCTGAGTTTCATTTCCACAACTGTAAACCATGGGTGACCATGCCTGCCTTGAAAAACTGTTGAGAGTTTAGGTGTAATGCACTCAGTAAACGTGACACACTTGCTTTCTTCTCTCCATCCCCATTTGAGGCTCCCTCAGGAAGTATACAGAGGCAGCCTAGACTACATCCACATTCTCTCCCAACAAGACAGTTTCCATACCTCTTGCTAATATTAATCCACAGCCTTCTCACCTCCAAAATGCTGCTCTAAGTCAACCCCATCCCAGAAGCTTTCCCTGAAATAGTCAGTCCTCCTTCCTCACTCAGACTCAGCCTAGCATAGGAGAACAATCAGGGATTGGAGGTGAAGAGCTATGTGACATTGGACCTGTCTCTTAACCTCTGGTAGGTTCTTCTGTAAAATAGGGAAATAACAGTCCCACCACCAATAACAGTCCCCCCACCAACCCTTACAGGGTTGTTAAGGGGGTCAAATGAGAAAATGGCTGGAACATTACTTTACAGATGAGTGAAGTGCCGTTCTTTTACCCTAGACTGGCCAAAGCATATACACTTACTGCTGTTATAAGATTTATACTTTATTCATTCAAAAACATTTCTACTGAATGTCTACAGTGTGGCAGGCAATGTCCAGGCCCTGGGATACAGCCCCTGGCCTTGTGGAGCTTACAGTCAAGGGAGGAGATATTGATCCCATTTCCAAGTAGCTGATGCCATAATTACAGATGGTGAAGGAAAAGTACAGGACATATATATAGTGTGTGGCAGGGGGACCTCATGGGGCAGGAAGGGAAGGTGGCCCTGAGGATGAAGTGTTTGACTTGAGTTGGCAAGGTCTTTTTAAGGTGGTAGGGTGAGCAGGGAGGAGATCCCAGATAGAGAGAAAGACATGGAAAGACCCAGAGGCCTCTAGTGGAATGCAGTATGGTGAGTTTTGGAAATGGCAGGGAGTCCACGAGGCTAGAAAGATGAGAGTGTCTTTTCTTTGTATCTGATGTGTTTTTTCCCAGTCTCCATTCTCTCACTCTCTCTCTCTTCTCCCAGATCTAGGGCAAGGCTCTATATCTAAAGCTGATTACCTCCACGAACCTCGTACTAAACTCAGCATCCTTCGCAGACAAGGTAAGGAGGCTGCAGCACACACATCTCCTTTCTGCTGCAAAGGAGGTAGTTAGAGGTAAGAAGATGGAGGTAATCACCAATCAGAGAGAGCCAGGGGAAGTAAGAAGAAGACCATAGGATAGGATGTGAAGGGGAAGACTGGCTTCATACAGATAGTGAAATATGTCTCCCGCATTTGTCCGAGGTCACCAGGCTGAGCCCTGGGGAAGCCAAGCTCCTAGCAGAGACCAAGTGAGCTGAGGCTTTGAAACAAAATAACCCAGTGCTAGAACTGTTTGTAACACATTTGGAACAGAAAGACCTTGTAGGAGTGTCTCAGAAGCACAGCGAGTGAGCAGAAGAGAAAAAAGTGGAGAGAAACCGCTTTTAAGAAAAACATTTTAATTAACTCTAGATAAACACAGCCTTCCTCCCTGTTTGGAATCTGTATAGATGTTTGGGAGGAGAGGGGCTGTCTTGGAGAAGTTTGTCCAAGTCTTGGACTGTGGTCGTGTGCACTGCAACATTCCATAAGGAGATGTGAAAAAACGCTGAGCTCAGCAGACTGGAGAATAAAAAGGGTGTTGGAGTGAGGGGAGCTGTGTGATGGGAAGGGGAGATGCACTTGGAATTTAACCATTTGAAGCCAGAGATGGGATACTAAAGGCTCATGAATCAGATAGTACAAAGAGAATCTCCAGATCCACTGAAATTAATTCGAGAAAAAATGTTCTAATTGATGTTAGCAATAAAGAAGCAAGTCCTGATGTTAATTAAGGGCTGCTGAATCACAGACATGAAGACCCGGTCCCTTGGCTTGGCTCCATGATGCCCATGTGGAGACTTCATACATCTATCCTGTCTATGGTCACTTCACATACACATCAGCCTTTTTGGTGTCTCAGTCACCATTATCATAAAGTAAGGCCCTGTCTTTTTTTTGTTTTAAGTCCTAGCCAGAGCAGGTGAGTAAGTAGCTATCCTTAGTGGATGCAGTCTTCAGGGAAGCCCATGACTAGCTCCTTCATCCCTCCAAGTGGTAAGGGAGGAGAAGGGGTATTAAAAAGTAAAGAAAGCTAGATATTGTAAAATAAAGGTTCATAACAAAATAAGTGGTGTACCCTTCAAAATGCAAAGCAATGTATTTATTCTACTGGTATCATCCAAGCTCAGCACAAGCTCTGGGAACTGCCTAAGAGCACATGCATGGTTCATTTCACCTCTTTCCTGACATCCAGGCCCAGAAGCCCTGATGGCCATCGGCTTGAATAAAGCCTGGCACCAGGCTGTGTGAGGAGTAGCAAACAGAAACTACTGTTGGCCAGTTGGTTCCTGGAGAGGGGGTTTTAGAACTACATACAGGTGCAGGAGAAAGACTTGCTTTTCATTCTAAAATGTACTCTACTGTTTGCATTTTAAACTAAGAGGTTGGATTGTTTTTCAATTAAAAGAACTAGTTAATAATTTAAAAAATAATAACCTTACTTTCGCAATGTCTGGCTCTAAGACCTAGGCTAATCACTTAATCCCCTGAGCCTGGGTCCCTTTCTCTGTATAATGAGGCTAATAACATCTCAGGTTCAAGTGCTCAGTGACTTTAGCCTGCCCAGGTCCCTTGCTATCTCTCTGGATCACTTGTCACTGGCCCAGGTGCTCTGGCTCCCAGGAGAGCATGAGCTGCTGCTCAGAGCTGACCCTGGACTAGTATCTGAGACTGCACTCACTCCCCTCCCAGCTAGTCTAACCGAACACTCACCTCCTCTCTTGTCCCCTCCACAGCTACCATCCCCTTCGGTCTACCAGCAGCCACAGTGCTCACTTCTGAGCACTTTCCATACACACCCCAGGCACTCTGGCTCTCAGGCAGATCTCAGGCCCTGGGTGAGAGGGGAGCCCTCCCTCAGAAGGAGGGATCCTGGGGGAAACACTATGTTCAGCCAGTGTGTGAGAGGCTCAGGGATGCTGAGGACAATCTCTCCAGGAGCTGCCCTTGACTTCTGCATTTGTCACAGGCCACAGAAGAGAACACAGCTCTTACTAATCCTGTCAAAGCCTCATCATCTTTCCTCTGCTATGGCCTGAAGATGTCACGAAAACCACAAGCAGAGCCAGGTGAGTCCGTGGGTTGGAAGTTCAGGGACTGAAGTCTTTATATCTCACTTTGCAAGTCTCAAGGCAACCTTGGGAAAATCCTTGACTTCCTAGCTAATCAAGGGTGCTAACCCTTCACTCAACACCCCGCCCCCTATAGGGACCTTGGTGAAGGGAGCACATAAGGATGAGAGCCCAGCTACAGCTGCTGGAAGAGGAGAGGAAGGCTGCAAGTGCTGTACCTCTGCCAAGGGGGCTGCCATGTAGGTGGGGACCGGGCATAGCTCCCAGATTCCAGCAACTCCACCGCTCTGCCAGTGACCCCCCACACTCTGGGCCCATCCAGCTCTGTGTTAGGCTATCAGAATTCTCAGATGTGCTATCTGCCCTTAAGAGGCTTACTGGAAAAGTATAATATCCTTGTGTGGAAAAAAAAGTAAAGCAATGCACTCAAGAATTCTTGATGCTGATAGTAGTGAAGCAGCTTCCACAAGGCAATACAGCCTTCATCATCAAGTGAGGACTAAGTGCTGGGAAACAGAGGCAGAAATGCATCCCTGGGCCCAGGCAGTGGGAGTAGATTCTTGGAAGATGCGGGCCACACAATGAGTTCTGAGGCATGTGCTGGATAGGAAAGAGACTTTCCAGGTATGTGCTGGGAAAAGCAAGGGTGTCTAAAGCACAGTGACTGAACCAACTTTTAAGGCGCACATAATTTCTGAGGGGCTCAGAGATGAGTGTTGAATTCAGATCCCAGGGGGCATTGAATGCCAAGGTTAAGGAGCCATGGAGTTTCTAGGCAAGGGAGGGCCAGGACCAGAGCTGTGCTTTAAGGAAGTTGATTTGGCCAAGGTATGCCAGATGGACAAGAGAGCAGAGAAGTCACTTAATGGGTACTTAGCTACGTGTGAGAGGACTGTGAATGTGGCAGAAGCTGACATTGAAGGGAATGAACCTCATACTGCCTGAACATTAGCTTCTTGGATTTTCCTACAAACTGGAGAAGAAAGTTCCTGAGTAGCCAAGTATTGGGTAGGAGTATGCACTCTCCCAATCTCCAAGGAGAGCAGAGCCTGCACAGCTCCAGACCCAGTCTCAGTGGGACATGGGACATCAAATGTATGGCCAAGTTCTGATTGGACCCAGCCTCTGCACTGGGCTCTAATAGGAGTAACTCTAGAAGAGTCTGGGCTTGAAGTCATAAAGCCTGTGTTCCAACCTGGCTTTGCCACTTATTGCCTATATGACCATGGTCAAGGCCTGAAATCTCCCTATGCCTTAGTTTCCTATAAAATGGGAGATATGCTACTGGCCCTGTCTACTTCACAAGGTTGTTTAAAGACTAAAGGGTACATTATATGTGAAAAAATGTTCTAATGATCATAAAGGAAAAGTTTTTTTTTTCTAAATCAGATCTGTGGTTTGTTATTTCTTACCTCCTCCACCCTCATCCCCAACATTTCACTTCCTGTCTTTTGTTTTAGAATCTATATCTGACTCCACATCTCTCAGATTTATTGAATGGATGATTTATCTTTGTTTTCTATAAAACACCTAAGACAATGTTTTCCACCTAGTTGGAGCTCAATAAATGTATAATTGATTAATAAAAGTGAACCTATAGAGGATATTTTAATCCTACTCATCATCCTCCCACTCAGTGATTCATCTTATTGTCAATGTTAACAAAAAAATAATTAGGATGGCAAGTTGGAGATCTTTCCCTTGTCTTCCACTTCCATTCACAAAACCATACAATTCACCTCAGAGGGAGGCGATATAAGGTAGTGGTTTGCAGCACAAGCTTTTCATCTGCTTTAGACAGAGGCTGAATCTGGGCTCCGCTACTTACTAGCTATGACCTTGGGCAAGTAATTAACCTCTCCAAATCTCAGTTTCCCATCCAAAAAATGGAGAAAATATTAGATGTTCCTAAGGTTGCTTTCAAAGATTAGCTGCAAGCTTAGCAGTATTCCTGCAAATAGTAAGTGCTAAATGTTTACACTTTAATCGACATTATTGAGAGCTATTATTGTGATTATTGCTATTATGGTCCAGAGCCAAATCACCATGATTTGGGGAGATTAGTATTTTGGTACAGATTTTTCATTAGTGTGAAGGACTGTGATTGCTCTGTGACTGCCAATGGATTAAGCCTCTCACTGGAGAAAGCAGATGAGGATGAGCTTTGAAATGCCTTGACCCCCAAAGCCAACCTCACATCCATTATCAAGTGGCATCTGGGACTGGGGAAACTGAATGGATCAGTAGATCTTATGGTGCTACCCCAGCGTTAATGGTGCAAGTGAATTATAAACAAGGCCCACCTGCTGTGCTCAGAAACAGAACCTGGCAGGAAGGTAATTGCCTGGAACTTGAGCACAAGGGGACACATCAGGAGTGGAACACATTAAACACGGGGAAGAGCAACTTCCCAATACTTTCCTTCTCCCCACAGATCCAAAGAGAAGCCAGCAGGCAAGGGGACATGCATACAGACATCAGATGGGGAACACTCCAGACCATAGAAGAAAGGCTCTCCTGACAACCACAGTTGGCTATCCAGATCCACAGATTTGATAGGAACGGGAGAACATCTAGGTCAGCTCCATGAAGCCTGGTGTTCCTATGTCATTATATGAGTGATCACTGGTAGATAATGAGCTCCCTAAGACTGGTGTAGACAGCGGTACTATTCATTTGTTCATCTACAAACTCAGTATGAATTCATTAGGCATCAGTTGAAAAAGGAAAGAAAGCTAATAAGAAACAAGACATTCTTTGAAAGAGACAGATACAGACATCAGTCACTAGGCACAGGCTGGGAAGTACAGTCATATAGCCAAGGCTCAAGGCAGTGCTGGCACTAGGCAGAGAGATCCCAGTGCTACCCAGGCATGGTTAGGGGAGGCTTTACAAAAAGAGACCCTTGCACTGGTCCTAAGAAATAGACACACACATACACACACACACACACACACACACACACACACACACACACACACACACACACACACACACACCATGAATACATATACTATATGCTACACATGCACATACACATACATATACTTATACATACACATACATATACACATATATCCTCAGGCTTTAGGCACCTAAGAGGGAAACATAAGGCCCAGGACTCTCATAGCTCCCCCAAGTTCTTAACACATTCTGAGACCAAAAAGAAAATGATGAACTCAGGTACACAGCAGAAAGCAGTCCTTATCTTTGACCAGGCAAGAAAAGGTAATTCCTTCACCTTCTCACCTTCTTCTAGAAAGATTTTCTAATGATCTGAGAAGTGATTTTATATCTGAAACTTTCCTCCTGGCCTGCCTTTCTCTTCCTCCTCCTGAGAGATCAGACCATGAAGAGGGGCAGTGACATTTCAGGAAGCCATCAGAGTAGCAGCCAAGTGCATTAGCTCTGGAAGGCTGGGTTCCAGTCACAGATCCCACATCAAGACATTAACCTCTGAGTCTTAGTTGCCTCATTCATAAAATAGTAATAGCAATTATACCTTCCTTATTGGGCTGTTGGTAGTTTAAAACAAGAAAGTGCTTAGTACAGTGCCTGGCACATAGTTGAGTCCTCCATAAACATATTCTAAATATAATTTACAATGGTACCACATCCTTGCTACCTGAAAGCAAACAGCTCTAATGATTTTATTTCACACATTCAATACAGCAAAGAGCATTTTCATCGGCGCTGTTTCGTTGTGAGGAAAAAGAAAGATGGCTGCAGTCAGGCTCCCTCCTGACACCCTTCCGAGTGGAAGTGACTCAGCACTTCTCCCCTTATGTAACCATGTGCCAGTATGAATGTGGGGGCTTCCATTATCTGGCAGTGTGTCCTATTGTTTAATCTGTGTATAAAAGAGGCCACTGCCCTGTGAGGCTGGTGTGCCCTTGCTGGAATAAAGAGTAGTTGCCTACAGTATTTTCTTGTACGAGGCTTGTACCCCGTACCTTGGAATCTTGAACCTGCAGCAACACATTCATTCAGCAAGGATTTACTGAGCACCTAATGTGTGGGAGGCTTAAGGTATTATACAAAAATACAGTGTTCTTGTCCTTGAAGCATTTTCGAATACTAAAAAGCATATCTGTGTCCTACACAGCTGTACATACACACAATATTACACATGTACACACATGTATGTACACACACGTGTGTGCATACACACACATATATACACAGAGCCCTCACCCCTGGAAACATACCATCTATATTTAAAGTATAACTATCCACATTGTTTCACTTGACAGTTATTAAAGTCTAGGCAATAGGCAGCATAAGGATAGCTATACTGTTTTCTGAAAGAGAAAACTGAGGCTGAAAGAAAATAAACGTCTTGCCCAAAGACCAGGGGAAGGGTGTACCAGGGACTAACATTATTGGGCACTCATTTGTACCATGCACATGTGAGTGAGTTAGCCATTTCCACATGGCTACTTCGTCAAGTCCTACAACTACCCTGTGAGCCCCAGTCATAGCACTTCTGAAAAGATGAAGAACAGAAACTTGGTGAAGATATAAGTAATTTGCCAAGGATCACAAAGCTAATAAGTGATAGGCCAGAATGCAAACAGTTTTGTCTGATTCAGACCCACCAGCTTATCCCACAGGACCAGAGTAGATTTAATAAGTGGCACTATTCTGATAAATCACAGGTCATTTGGCTGCACCTCCAACAAATAGTGATGGCGGGCCTACTATGTACCGGGCATTGTGCTCTGATAGATAATGCTGTGTCCTTGCAGTTCCTCCCACGTCCCCATGCATCACCTCATCTTGGGGTCTTTGCATGGCTCTGCCCTTTGCCTAGAACATTCTTCCCCCAGAAGAGCTGGCACATATCTTCACTTTCTTCCAGAACCTGATTCAAATCTCAAAGGAGGTCTTTGTCCTCCCTGCTCTACTTCCTTTATTTCTATAGTAATTACCACCTCTTAGTTTATTATATAGTTTACTTATTTATTATATTTCTTATTTATGTAGGTTGTCTCTATACACACTTACTAAAATGTAAGCTCCCCAAGAGAAGGGATTTTGTCTGCTTTGTTCTTTATGTGTTCAAAGCACCTAAAATAATATCTTCCTATAGCAGGTGTTCAATAAATGTGCTGACTGAATATGAGAAACATGAGACGAGTTACATGGGTGTTAAGATTAAACATACAGACTTCTGGTCAATATGGCATAGAAGATCAACACTGTGCATGCCTCCTCTCACAACCACATCAAACTTATAACAAAATATAGAACAATCATCACTGGGAGTCACCTGAGGTCTGGCTGAACAGAAGTCCTACAACAAGGAACACACAGAAAAGACTAACTCGAGACTGGTAGAAGGGGCAGAGATGCAAAACAGGCTGGTCTCACATCCATTTGTTGCAGTTGAGAATTGGGGAAAATATCTCCACTGCAAAGGTGGCCCTGGAAGAGCAAGGGATACCAGCCCCACACCAGGCTCACAAGCCTAGTATTCCAGTGCAGGGAAGAGAGATCCCCACAACTTCTGGCTGTGAAAATCAGTGGAAATTGTGGCTGGGTGAGATAGAGGGCTGAGGGAGTCACAGACTTTCCTATTAATGGGCCCATATGCTGACTTACTCGGTTACAGACTCACGCTCTGAGCTCCACTGCTGGTACAGCTGCCTAAAAGGTGCCAGACACATATGAGGAGGAACTGAGTTGTCTGGCTTCGGGGTCAGGGCTGGAGGGGCAGCTTTCTCCTAGACAGAAGTGCTGGCACACTCTTCCTTTGTTGAGTCCTCCCTCGCCCGGCTTGCAGATGCAGGCACCCACGATGTCTGAGTCTCCATCAACCTGGTTAACACAGGTTGCCCTTCCTAAGACCCCACTCCTCTCAACTTGTGGACCTGGCCAAGCTGCCTCCAGTGTTTTTTTCCATACAAATGGCCTGTCTTGACTCATTTTTAAAAATCTCTGCAGACTTCCCAAAAGTCTCTCAAATATTCACAAAACCCAAAGCAGCACCTGTCTTCAGCATGCCCTGTACCTCTTGTTGAGCAGCCCCAAGCCTGGTACTAAATGTAACTGGCCTCAGTTCCTGGCTTGGCCTCTCGAGGCACCTAAAAGCCCACCATGAGAGGCAGCTACCTGTGGATTGCTTGGTGACTCTTGCCAGGTGGCCTTGGATAGTATACAGGCTGCAGCTGAATTTGTCCTACATCTGGGCCCCTACTAGGAGGCCCTTGGGCCAACATGCCCAGTGGCTGGCTTTGACCAGAGCAGGAGCACTGCCCAGGTCTGTATATGAGGAGGACACATCCAAAGGGTGGAGTGGGCAGGCAAAAGAGCCCTGCTAAAGTGAATCCTGCTTTGTAGGGTAAGCCCCTCATTAGCCAGTCCTCATAACCAATTATCCCGAGGGTCAATCCCTCCCATCAACATGCAAACAGCAACCAAGGCTCAACTACAACAGGAGGGCACACACAACCCATACAAGGGATACACCTTGAATATCTGGCTCAGGTAACCAGGGAAGACTGTGCCATTGAGCTCCACAGGATACCATATACATAAAACCACTCTACTAAGCCTGGGAGACTCAGGAGCCCTACATAATACATAGAAATGAAATCAGGGAGGCAGCAAAAAGGGAGAGACAAAAACACATGTCCCAAATGAAAGAAGAGAGCAAAATTTCAGAAAAAGAACTAAACAAAATGGAGATAATAAATCTACCAGATGCAGAGTTCAAAACACTGATTATTAGAATGCTCAATGATCTCAGCGAGAACTTCAACAAAAAGATGGTAAGCATAAAAAAAGCTGTAGAAATGAAAGTCAGAAATGAAAAATACAATAACAGAAATTAATAATACACTAGAAAAAAATCAACAGATTAGCCGAAGCAGAATGACAGATCAGTGAGTTGGAAGATGAGGTAGCAGAAAATACCACATCAGAGGAGCAAAAAGAAAAAAGAATCTAAAAAAATTGAGGATAGTTTAAGTGGTCTCTGAGACAACATCAAGTGTACCAAAATTCACAACATAAGAGTATCAAAAGGAGGAGAGAGAGAGAGAGGGCGGGGGGCGGGGCAAGGAATTGAAAAACTATCTGAAGAAATGATGATGGGAAACTTCCCCAACCTGGTGAAGGAAATAGGCATGTGACCCTAGGAAGCTCAGAGTCCCAAACAAGATTAACCCAAAGAGGCCCACACCAAAATACATGATAATTAAAATGCCAGAGGTTAAAGACAAAGAGAGAGTCTTAAAAGTAGCAAGAGAAAAGCAATTAGTTACCTACAAGGGAACTCCCATAAGAATGTCAGCTGATTTCGCAATAGAAATTTTCCATCCCAGAAGGGTTTGGCACAAAATATTCAAAGTGATGAAAAGTAAAGACCTATGTCCAAGAGAAGCTATCATTTAGAATTGAAGGGCAGATAAAGAGCTTCCCAGATGAGAAAAATCTAAAAAAGTCATCACCACCAAGCCAGTAGTACAGGAAATGTTAGAGGGACTTCTTAAAGAAGAATAAAATATGTATCAAAAATACAAATAATAAAATGGCAATAACTACATGTCTATCAACAAGTACTTCAAATGAAACAATTAAATGCTCCAATCAAAAGATAGGGTGGCTGAATGGATAAGAAAACAGACTCTTACACATGCTGCCTACATAGACTCTCTTCAGATCAAAAGACACACACAGACTAAGATAAAGGGATGGAAAAAGATATTTCATGAAAATGGAAACAAATAAAAAAAAGCTTGGATAGTAATACTTATACCAGACAAACTAGAGTTTGAAACAAAGGGCTTAAGAGATAAAGAAGGATCCAGTACTTCCACTTCTGGATACTTATCCAAAGAAACCCAAAATATCACTTTAAAGGGACATGTGCATCATATGTTCATTGCAACATTATTTACAGCAATAAGATATGGAGGCATCCTGACTGTCCTGTCCAATAACGAAATGAATGATGGATAAAGAAGAGGTGGTACACACACACACACACACACACACACACACACACACACACAATGGAATGTTACTCAACCATATAAATGAATAAATGAATGAATGAATGAATGAATAAAACCTTGCCACCTGCAAAAACATGATGGACCTAGAGGGTATTGTGCGGAGTAGAGTAAGTCAGACGGAGAAAGACAAATATCATATGATTTCACTTACATGTAGAATCTAAGGAACAAACTAAACAAAACAGAAACAAACTCATGGAAACAGAGAACATTTTGTGTTGCCACATGGGAGGGGAGTTTGGGAGATGAGTGAAAAAGAAAAAGGTTTTAAGAAGTACAAACTGGTAGTTACAAAATAGTCATGGGGATGTAAAGTATAGTATAAGAAATATAGTCAATAATACTGTAATAACTATGTATGGTGTCAGATGCATACTGGATTTATAGGGGTGATCATTTCATAAGATATATAAATATCTAGTTACTATGTTGTACACCTGAAATATCGTATGTCAACTATAATTGAAAAATAATTAAAAAAAAAAGATTAAACATTCACAGGGCTAAGACTGTGGGCATTCTGGGGAGGGAGCTGTGGCCACCAGAAGTTTCTAATTTCAGCCAGGGAAGGTTGGCTTTAGAAGCATGTAGATTCTACACCTTCCTACTGATTACTGTGACAATTCAGAGACAGAAGCAACATTAGAAGCTTCCTATCTGAAATGTTTTGACACAAAAAAAGATGAAGCAAGAAGGACATCCAAGAATTTCTCTTTGTCCTGGATACAAGGAGAATCCAAGGCCACTGCTGAATGTGTCCAAGCCCAGCTAAAGAAGGACACCAGGCTCTGCTTATTAGCACATCCTGAAGTGACAGGAATACAGAGAATGAGCAGGGCAAAGGTGGGTCCTCACAGCCTGGAAAGCCAAGAGAGCCAGTAGAACAAACCCTTGGTGCCGAAGAGAGATCCCAGAATCTCAGAGCTACAAGGAACCTTGGAGATCACCTAGAAAAGGCTCTTCACACAAAGCTCAAAGAGGAAAAATGACTTAACCGTGGTCAAAAGTTTGTACTTTTGATCTGAGTCTCCTGACTGCTGGATCAATGATCTTTTCATGGTAGTATTCACTTTTGTCTGTCTGTTTGTTGTTTTTAATGTCTTTCACAAACCAGCTCTATACCAGGCACTGGGGGTATAAGATACTGTGTGACACAGATAAACAAAGAGAGGGCCATCAAATTAAAATACAAAGTCAGCATAACCATGGAAAAAGTGTTTCCTGGTTGCCACAGGAACTCTGAGAAGATGTACCTAAGCCAGTGAGAGAAGCAGTTTGCCATCCCAAAATATTACTTTGAGGATATTATTTTAAGCTGGTTATTTTTAAGAAACGAAAGACTCAGAAAGAACCTTTGAACTTCTCTCTAACTGCATAAAAGAATTTAGATAGAGGACCTCCTAAGAAGGGAGCTATTGTCATAGATAACTATAGTTTAATATAAATCAGGTGTGATAGACAGGGAGGAACATAGCAAGGCCCATTTGATCAAAGTCCTTTATGTCCCATGGTTAAAGATGGCCCAGAAAACATTGATTTACCAAACATTTGCATTTCTATCTCCATGTGAATTGCTTTCCTGCCCTTTGAAGTACCAAATCACATCTCCATATAAACCTCAACTGCCCAATGTGTCTGTCCTCAGGTCTCATATGTGGGCCTCTTTGGGTTCATCTTTTCTGAGACTCTCTGAACTTCCTGGAATTGCATGTCTATTTCCTTCACCAGGTGAGGGAAGTTTTCCATCATTATTTCTTCAAATAGCTCTTCAACATCTTGTATTCCTTCTGGTACCTCTATAACATGAATAATTCTACATTTAATTGTGTCTCATGGGCTCCTTAAATTATTATTATAGCCTCGGCTTCTTTTTTCTTGCCATTCTGATTGAGTGTCCTTGGCTTCCCCATCCTCTATATAGGTGGTTCAATATCTTTTTCATCCACTCTGTTGATTCCCTCTAATATCCTCTCCATCTCAGATAATGTTTTCTTCATTTCTGACTGGTTATTTTTTATAATTTCCGTTTCCATTTTTACATTTTTTATCTCTTTGTTAAAGTTCTCACTGAGTTCATCTATACTTTCCCTAAGTTCATTGAGCATCTTTATAATCAGTGTTTTGAACTCTGCATCTGCACCTGTTAAGATTCAGCAAGCAATCTACAGATGCTATGCTTATAGTTGCCTCAAGAGCCCACACCAGAAACCGAGTTCAGCTGCCACTAGTGTGCGTCTTTGCGTTGCCCAGCAAGGAGCACAGGACTCTCTGAGCACACAACTGGATGTGGTTTGGGTGGGGCCACCAGTTGGGGGAGATGGAGTTTTAAGGAATCCTCTAGGCAGAGAGACCTCTGTTCACCAGTTTGACGATGTCTCAGATATGGCGGTCCTGAGTCTGCATTCTGGGAGGGGAGAGGGCTCAACAGAGAAACAACAGATACCGCCAGCACTTCTGCATGGGAGAGAGCCTCGCCTCCAGCCCTTACTGCAACAACTCAGTGTCCTCCTGTAAGTCTCTGGTGCTGCCCCATGCAGTCAGCCTGGCGCCAGTGTTCAGAGTGAGTAGTTTCATCACCGCAAAAGTCCGCTTGCAGACATGGCCCCTTTAAGAGGCGTCTGCAGCTGCTGGCTGCCGCTGCCATAGCTTCTGTCCCACTCAGCCTCTCAAGAGCAGCAGCCTAGCATCCTCGCCCCCTCCTACCTTCTACTATTGCAAGGTGATTTCTTATTTGTCTTCCTAGTTGTAGTGCTTCTATTCATCTAGATCCCAGGCAACTGCTTGCTGTTTGCTCTGTGTTTTTTTCACAAATTTGGCATGGTCACAAGAGGGATGAATAGAGCCTCTATCATCTATGCAATTTTATTTTCTTTCCTCTCTCCCCTCCCTCACAGTTTTGGCGAGCCAGCTAGGAGACACTACTGGCTAGATATGTCACTTTGGGACTGCCTCAGATACAGGAATCGTGGGGCATCTGACACAGGCTGGTGTAGGTAAGAGTTCTTGCCATGTTGGCACCCCCAGATCTCTGTCTGAAGGATACAGTGGAAGCAAAAATGGCAAGAATCTTTTTTCTCTTTCTAAATTTATATTAGAAGGAGAAAATGTTGGCAAAACTAGTTTTTTGGGTAAACATGATTCTGTAAAGATTTAGTTTATGTACTCTTGTTTTGTCGATCCCACTCCTCCCAGAGACCTTCATTATCTCCACCAGCTAGAATATGCATACGCATCTGATGGGCAGCCAAACAGAGTGTAGATCCAAGATTAGGAAATCTATAATATTATTCTGTTTAAAGGGGGAAAAAATATATAATTCCTTGTGTTTTGGAACAGCTATTTAAAGACAGAGCCCTTCATTTTTTCTTAGGTTAACTCTGGGAGTGAACTTTTGGATCTTACAAGGGCTGCATCCTTTGCACTCCCTTATGGATACCTCTTGCATTCATAGTTAAACTGTAAAAAGGTTTATTGATTTGATTCACTATTGAGATTAATAGATTCTACCTTCAATAGCCAGATGATGGATCCTTTGTATTGGAAAATGCTTCTAAATTGAAAACTTTGTAGAGAATTCTTGCTGTAAACAGCTGTTTATTGGTACTTAAAAAAAACACAAAAATTAAAAAATAGAAATAAAAATATAATGACTAAAGAACAAAAACCAATTTGAGAAGCTTTATCGAATTAGCTACTTCAGCTTCCCCCAATGGGTTTTTACAGATGATAATGAAAACATTAGATTAATTAACAAGTGAAGGTGACAGGCTAATGGGAAAGTCATAGTTATTATTTTCCCAACAAGGTAAAAAAAAAAAATTTAAGTTATTAAGAAATAAGGTGAATAGAGCAAATGCTAATAGCAGCAAAAGAAAGAGGAAACAGAAAGGGAAGAGTCACAAGACACGTCTCAAGAGGGTGGAAATCTTTAGATGGTTATTAGGGAATAGGATAAATAAAACAGACATTGATAAGATTAAAACAAAGATTTTAATACAGCATTTTCAAAGGGTGGGTGGGTAAAAGCGACCCCATGCTGGTCTCCCAACATTAAAGGGCCCC
This sequence comes from Pteropus vampyrus, assembly GCF_000151845.1. Lineage (NCBI taxonomy): Eukaryota > Metazoa > Chordata > Mammalia > Chiroptera > Pteropodidae > Pteropus > Pteropus vampyrus. The sequence goes on from NW_011889309.1 coordinate 2,194,130, forward strand.
AAACAAGTCTGCTCAAATTATTCCAGTTTGGAGAAATTTAAAAACCTGGAAAGCAGAGATCATAATGAGAAATCTAATCAATAATAGTTTCGGGCAGCAGTTAGGCTCGTTTAATTAGGACCCCCACATACTGTGGTAAAAAAAAATGGCGAAGCTCTGACTGGGGCTACAATTAGATTGAGAGAATGTAAAAATGTAATAGTAAATAACATAAAAGTTGGAATGTTTAAGCAGATATTATGTAAAGAAGTTGTCTCTAGTTGACCTGAATGTTTAATGGGAATGGAATATTTCCCCTACCCAGTACTGTACATCAAAAACTTGTTAAGTCCTAATGAAAGCTAGAGATAGGGATATCTAAGAGTTGATGAAATTAAGGTAAAAGTTTATAGCAGAATTGGTATATTTGTTTTCTTTTTCTGCCTTATATAATAGAATCTATTTTATTTATTTATTTATTTATTCAATTAGAGTTAACATTCAATATTATTTTATATATGTTTCAGGTGTGCAACATAGTGGTTAGATATTTATATAATTTACAAAATGATCCCTCCAATTAGTCTTGTACCCACCTGGCACCACACATAATTATTACAACATTATTGGCTACATTCACTACGCTGTAGCTCACATTCCTGTGATAATTTTGTAACTACCAATTTGTACTTCTTAATCCCTTCACCTCTTTCACTCAGTCCCCAAACCCCCTCCCATCTGGCAATCACCAGTTTGTTCTCTGTATCTATCAGTCTGTTTCCATTTTCTTTGTTAGTTTATTTTGTTCCACAGATAAGTGAAATCAAATGGTATCTGTCTTTGTCTGACTTATTTCACTTAGCATAATACCCTCTAGGTCCATACATGTCATTGCAAATGGTACAATTTCATTTTTTTTTTTTTTAATTTATGGCTGAACAATATTCCATTGTATATAAGTACCACATCTTTTTTATCCAATCAACTATTGATGGGCACTTAGGTTACTTCCATATCTTGGCTATTGTAAAAAGTGCTGCAGAAAACATAGGGGTGCAAATATCTTTTCCAATTAGTGTTTTGGTTTTCTTTGGGTAAATAACCAGAAGTGAAATTACTGGGTCCAATTTGCAATTCCACCAACAGTGTACAAGGGTTCCCTTTTCTCCACATGTTCACCAGCACTTGTTGTTTTTGATTTACTGACAGGTGTGAGGTAATAACCCATTGTGGTTTTAATTTGCATTTCTCTGATGACTAGTGAGTTGAGCATTTTTTCATGTCTATTGGTCATCTCTATGTTCTCTTTGTAGAAATGCCTATTGAGGTCTTCTGTCCATTTTTAATTAAATGTTTTTTTTTAAGTTTTCAGTTGTATGAGTTCTTTATAAATTTTAAATATTAACCCCTTATCAGACATATCAATGGCAAATTCCTTCTCTCATTCAGTAGATTGTCTTTTCATTTTTTGGTTTCCTTTGCTGTGCAAAACCTTTTTAGTTTGATATAGGCCTATTTGTTTATATTTTCTTATTTCCATTACCCAAAGAAATATATCAAAACAATATTTTTAAGAGCAATGTCAAAGAGTTTACTGCTTATGTTTTCTTCTAGGAGTTTTATGGTTTTGTCTTTTACATTTAATTCTTTAATCCATTTTGAGTTTATTCTTGTACATGGTTTAAAAAAGTGATCCAGTTTCATTTTTTTTTTGCATGTATCTGTCCAGTTCTCCCAACACCATTAATTGAATAGACTGTTTTTACCCATTGTATATTCTTGCCTCCTTTGTCATAGCGTAATTGACCCATATAGGTATTTCTAGGCTCCTATTCGGTTCCATTGATCTATGTTTCTGTTTTTATGCCAGTTACATGTCGGTTTTATTACTATAGCTTTGTAGTACACTTTGATATGAGGTAGCCTGATACCTCTAACTTCACTCTTTCTCAAGATTTTCATGTTTATTTGGGGTCTTCTATGGTTCCATGTTAATTTTAGTATTTGTTAGTTCTGTGAAAATATACCATTGGTATTTTGATAGGAACTGCACTGAATCTATAGATTGCTTTGGGTAGCATGGACATTTTAGTGATGTTAATTATTCTTATCCATGAGTATGGTATATGCTTCCATTTATTTATATGTTCTTTAATTTCTTTCTTCAATGACTTATAATTTTCTGAGTATGGGTCTTTTACCTCCTTGGTTAAATTTATTCCCAGGCATTTATTTATTTATTTATTTTTATGGAATTGTGAGTGAAATTGTTTTCTTAATTTCTCTTTCTGATAGTTTACTATTGGTGTATAAAAATGCAACCAATTTCTGAAAATTAACTTTGTCTCCTGCTACTTTACTGAATTCAATTATGAGTTTTAACAGGTTGTTGGACTCCTTAGGGTTCTCTCTATATAATATCATCCACAAATAATGACAGTTTTACTTCTTCTTTTCACATCCGAATGCCTTTTATTTCTTTTTCTTGTCTGACTGCTGTGGCTAGGACTTCCATTACTATGTTAAGTAAAAGTTGTGAAAGTGAACATCCTTGTCTTGTTCCTTATCTTAAGGAAAACACTTTTAGATTTTCCCCACTGAGTATAATGTTAGTTGTGGGTTGGTCATATATGGCTTTTATTATGCTGAGGCATGTTCCTTCTATTCCCACTTTGCTGAGCGTTTTTATCAAAAATAGGTGCTGGATTTTGTCAAATGCTTTTTGTGCATCTCTTGATATGATCATATGATTTTTCTTTTAATTTGTTAATATGGTGTATCACATTAATTGATTCGAAGTTATTGCATCAATCTTGCATCCCAGAAATAAATTCCACTTGATTATGGTCTATGCTATCTTTAATGTTTGTTGAATTTGGTTAATATTTTGTTGAGGATTTTTGCATCTATGTTCATTAGGAATATTGGCCAATAATTTTTTTTTTTTTT
>NW_011889309.1:2197107-2197469 GCF_000151845.1 Pteropus vampyrus
ACATTTAATTCTTTAATCCATTTTGAGTTTATTCTTGTACATGGTTTAAAAAAGTGATCCAGTTTCATTTTTTTTTTGCATGTATCTGTCCAGTTCTCCCAACACCATTAATTGAATAGACTGTTTTTACCCATTGTATATTCTTGCCTCCTTTGTCATAGCGTAATTGACCCATATAGGTATTTCTAGGCTCCTATTCGGTTCCATTGATCTATGTTTCTGTTTTTATGCCAGTTACATGTCGGTTTTATTACTATAGCTTTGTAGTACACTTTGATATGAGGTAGCCTGATACCTCTAACTTCACTCTTTCTCAAGATTTTCATGTTTATTTGGGGTCTTCTATGGTTCCATGTTAATTT
>NW_011889309.1:2197519-2198018 GCF_000151845.1 Pteropus vampyrus
TTTGGGAATCAGGGTAATGATGGCTTAGTAAAATAAGCATGGGAGCCTTCCCCTCTCTTGAATTTTTTAGAATTGTTTGAGAAAAATAGGTGTTAATTCTTCTTGAATGTTTGGTAAAATTCATGAAGCCATCCAGTCAAGACTTTTGTTTGTTGGGGGTTTTTTGATTAATAATTCAATCTGGTTAGTAGTAATCAGTCAGTTCATATTTTTTGTTTCTTCTTGACTCAGTCTTGGGAGATTATATATTTCTAGGAATGAACTCATTTCTTCCAGATTGTCCAATTTGTTGGCATATAATTGCTCACAGTATTTTCTTATATTCCTTTGTATTTCTGTGGAATCCACTGTTACTTCTCTTTCATTTCTGATTTTATTTATTTGGGTCTTCTCTTTTTTTCTTGATGAGTCTGTTTAAAGTTTATCAATTTTATCTTTTCAAAGAACCAGATCTTAGTTTCATTGAGTTTTTGCATTGATACTTAGACTTTTTTATTTC